>NC_069509.1:75248144-75270644 GCF_027579735.1 Bombina bombina
AAAATTACATGCTCTGTCTGAATCATTCAAGTTTAATTTTGACTCTCCTGTCCCCTTAAAGGGACATGAAACCCATATTTTTCTTTCTTGATTTAGTAAGAGCATGCAATTTTAAACATCTTTCTAATTTACTTCTATTATCTAATTTGCGTCATTCAATAGTTATACTTTGCCGAAAACCATGGTTCACCCATGTGCATTGCTATTTCTTCAATAAAGGATATAAAGAATGAAGCAAATTAGATAATAGAAGTAAATTGGAATGTTGTTTAAAATTGTATTTTCTACTTAAATCATGAAAGAATTTTTTTGGGTTTAGTGTCCCTTTAATTTAAAATAATTTGGTGATGCTTTAAATATAGATGATGATGATGATGATGATATTAATAAGCTAGTGTCTTTCTCTTCGTTTGAAACTTAACTTCTTTCTATAAAGGCATACTGAGGTAGGCACATGAGTGTGCACATGTCTTGAGCACTAATATGGTAGAATTGCTTTTCATACAAAGAAAAAGATAAAAAAAAATTTGGTAATCAACAGAGCTCAGTTGCCTGTATTAAGGAATGGTGCCCACATAGGGTGCACCCTTTTTTTTGAGCCCACTTGTGATTTTCACGGCAGAGAACTTTCTTACATTATAATAAGGACAGCCTAGCCCCAAAATACCAGGAAATTATCTTCTGCCGATCCTCCACTCGCATGTCAGACTGTATTAAGCAGATCGATGATGAATCCGGCTTCCTCCAATCGTTGCATCCTCCACAAGCTGGATATCAAAGGGGCCACACATTAAACTTTACAATGACGCTTCTTTTTTTAAATACTTACCTTTTTGTTATGGTAAACATACCGCCAATCCTCAGCCCGCAGATAGACGATGAATCCGGCTTCCTCCAATTGTTGCGTCCTCCACAAGCTGGACACCAAAGGGGCCACACAACGATTGGAGGAAGCCAGATTCGTCTATCTGCGGGTGGAGGATCGGCGGTATGTTTACCGTAACAAAAAGGTAAGTATTTAAAAAAAAAAAGCGTCATTGTAAAGTTTAATGGCTTAAAGTGCCCCTATTTTTAAGAGTATGTTTAGATACTGGGCTTTAAATCATAAAACTTTACGATCACTTTAAATTTTTAATCGAATTGTTATTGGTGGGTCTTGATTTTAAGACACAAATATTTTCTCTCCCATTTATGGTCCCTGTTTCTCTCTTTGTCTCTTGCACTGTCCTCTCTCTGGCTCTAGTACTGACTTTTGTTCTTGATCTCTGTATGTCTTGTTCTCTCGCACACATGTTCATTTACGGTCTCTCTGTTATCTCTTGCTCACTTTTGCCCTCTCTCGCTCTTGCTGTCTCTCACTTGATCTTGCTTTCTCTGTTACTTTGTCCCCCTCGTTTTTTCTAGCATTTTGTTGTTCTCTCTTTTTCTCGATCTATTTCAATATAATAATTTTTTTTCTTTTAAATCCGTACTTTCATTTACTCCCCGATCTTCTTGATTTCCAGTCTGCTATCTGCAAGCTGGCCAAGATGAAGAAGTTGTATCTGAATTCCAACAAGCTGGACTTTGATGGAATCCCCTCTGGGATAGGGAAACTCTGCAACCTGGAGGAATTCATGGCCTCTAACAATAACTTGGAATTGATCCCTGAGAGCTTGTGCAGGTAGCGGGAATAGGGAAGTCTGTAAATAGGCGGGTCAGTCTTTCAGCCCATATGTTACATTCTGTCTGTGCTAGCGCCCCCTGTTAGTGCTCACAGCGCCCCCTTTAGTGCCTCCCCTCTTATCTCTCTCTCTTACTTTTCAGGTGCATTAAACTGAGGAAGTTGGTGCTTAATAAGAACCGTCTGGTCACATTGCCGGAGGCTGTGCACTTCCTCACTGGTCTAGAGGTTAGTTGTGCTGTTGCTACTCTTTGGTTAAAAGTGTTCCTTGATATAAAGTAATTTTGTCCAATGCCCTTTATCTAGCTCCCTAATTCTCCATTCCAGGCAATGGCCTTAGCTCTCCCTAGTTACAGCACACTTGTACTGTACTAAGCATATGAGTGTCTTTGTTAATATTTTTGTTTTAGTGAATAACTTATCTTTTGTTCACCAGTCTTGCTAGTGGGAAAAATTCCAATGTGGCCCTTTATATGTAAAGGTTGGACACTTTGGATTTACAAGCACAATAAGATCTCAGTGGTGCACTAGCTTACCGTAAAACCAGTACTATAAGTGCCCTGTCTAAATATACAGCACCATTTCAATTAAAGGGCCAGTAAGCTAAAACAAGAAATATAATATTCATATGACAAAGCACTCTTTTAAACATGTTACAGATATTTTGCGTGTAAAAGGGGACAGATTGTTCACTAGATGATAATACTAAGTTCCACGTCTCTATTGGCGGTCAGACTAAATTTCCATTAAATGTATTAATGTTCTAAGTGAAAACCGTAGCATTTTTGGATTTGTGTTGCCTCCATCAATTCTCTGTCTTGCTGCCCCTTTGGATCTGAGCAAATATTCTCTTGCAGGTTCTGGATGTGCGAGAAAACCCAAGCTTGGTGATGCCACCAAAGCCAGCCGAACGCACCTCAGAATTCTACAACATTGACTTCTCACTGCAGAACCAGCTGCGTCTTGCCGGGGCTTCTCCTGCCACTGTCGCTGCTGCAGCAGCAAGTAAGGGGCTTCATCAGCTGTGACAAACTCACTGGCTCTTATCTATAGCAGAGTTTCTCAATTCCAGTCCTAAAAGGCCACAATTTCATGATAGCTGAACTAGAACACAGGAAAAATAATCAGCTGATAAGTAACCATGGTTACTAACCTGCTCTCACCCATCAGCTGATTATTTCACCTGGGCCTTAGTTAAAGGGACGTGAAACCCCCAAAATGTCTTTCATGATTCAGGTAGAACATACTTTTAAACAACTTTACAGTTTACTTCTATTTTACAGTTTGCTTCATTCTCTTGGTATCATTTGTTAAAGGAGCAGCAATGCACTACTGGTTGCTTACTGAACCCATGGGGTGAGCCAATGACAATCGGTGTGTGTGTGTGTATGTATATGTGTGTATATATATATATATATATATATATATATATATATATATATATATATATATATATATATATATATACATGCAGCCACCAATCAGAAGCAACCACCCATGTGTATTGCTGCTCCTGAGCTTACCTAGATAAATCCTTCAACAAAGGATAACAAGAGAAGGATGCAAATTAAATAATAGAAGTAAATTTGAAAGTTGTTTAAAATTGTATGCTCTGTCTGAATCATGAATGGCTAATTATGACTTTATTGTCCTTTTTAAGATATCATTAAAATCTGGCCTGTAAGGGGTACTTAAAGGGACACAAGTCAAAATGAAACTTTCATGATTCATATAGCGCATGCAAATTTAAACAACTTTCCAATTTATTTCCATTAACAAAATGTGCACAGTCTTTTTATATAGTTACAGTTTTTGAGTCACCAGCTCCTACTGAGCATGTGCAAGAATTCACACAATATACGCATATGCATTTGTGATTGGGTGATAGCTGTCACATGATATAGGAGAAATGGAAATCGACATAACTTTGAAATTTATCAGGGAAAAAAATCAAGTGCTATTGCATTGTCTTGTTATCATGCCTTTGCGGATAATGCAAATCTACTTTATTTACTGCTCCTTTAAGGACTGGAGGGGAGAAACACTGAGCTCTAGCATCTGATGAAATAATTCCTAAGCATTCCAGTCAGTGTTTTAAATGGGTGCACACAGTGATGTCCTTTTTCTAGCAAAATCAGTTACATCATTACAGAAGTGACATTTGCAGCATAGCCATAATACAGAAGTCTAGTCATGTGTGTCACTCTAGAGAATATTAGATAAGGATTAACTTGGTGCAGCAGTATTCAGTGTGTTACAGGCTTACGCTGATTTGACCATTGCAGGGAACATTGGTGGTAAATTATAGGCCATATCACCCAAGATGTTTATACAAACAGTATGTTCCAGGCTGGTAGAAGTGTAAAATATAAATGTTTAGGGCCAGCCTGTAGCTTAAAAGAAAATAGGCATAATTTATTTAAAATTCTGCAAAAACAAGCTGTATATGTATGTGTGTGTGTGTGTGTGTGTGTGTGTGTATATATATATATATATATATATATATATATATATATATATATATATATATATATATATATATATATATATATATATATATATATATATATATATATATTGGAAGCGAGGGGTTAAATGTAATGCCCTTTCCCTTTAAACTGGTTAGAGAAAAAAAAATGCCTGCTTTACATCTATTTGGTTAGCTTAAGAACACTTTTTGAAGATATGAAATGCCTACTTATCTTCAAACATCTCAACAGGCGGCGCTACAAAAGACTCTTCCGCAAGAAAAATGCGCCTGCGCAGACGTAAGGATTCCACACAGGATGACCAGGCCAAACAAGTGCTGAAGGGGATGTCCGATGTTACCGAAGAGAAAAATAAAAAGATACAGGTGAGGTTATAAGAGTCTCAGGCCTAGATTTAGAGTTTGGCGGTAGCCGTGAAAACCAGCGTTAGAGGCTCCTAACGCTGGTTTTAGGCTACCGCCGGTATTTGGAGTCAGTCAGGAAAGGGTCTAACGCTCACTTTTCAGCCGCGACTTTTCCATACCGCAGATCCCCTTACGTCAATTGCGTATCCTATCTTTTCAATGGGATCTTTCTAACTACGGTATTTAGAGTCGTGTCTGAAGTGAGTGTTAGAATTCTAACGACAAAACTCCAGCCGCAGAAAAAAGTCAGTAGTTAAGAGCTTTCTGGGCTAACGCCGGTTTATAAAGCTCTTAACTACTGTGCTCTAAAGTACACTAACACCCATAAACTACCTATGTACCCCTAAACCGAGGTCCCCCCACATCGCCGCCACTCGATTAAATTTTTTTAACCCCTAATCTGCCGACCGCCACCTACGTTATACTTATGTACCCCTAATCTGCTGCCCCTAACACCGCCAACCCCTATATTATATTTATTAACCCCTAACCTGCCCCCCACAACGTCGCCGCCAGCTACCTACAATAATTAACCCCTAATCTGCCGACCGCAAAGAGCCGCCACCTACATTATAGCTATGTACCCCTAATCTGCTGCCCCTAACACCGCCGACCCCTATATTATATTTATTAACCCCTAATCTGCCCCCCTCAACGTCGCCTCCACCTGCCTAAACTTATTAACCCCTAATCTGCCGAGTGGATCTCACCGCTACTATAATAAAGTTATTAACCCCTAATCCGCCTCACTCCCGCCTCAATAACCCTATAATAAATAGTATTAGCCCCTAATCTGCCCTCCCTAACATCGCCGACACCTAACTTCAATTATTAACCCCTAATCTGCCGACCGAATCTCGCCGCTATTCTAATAAATGGATTAACCCCTAAAGCTAAGTCTAACCCTAACACCCCCCTAAATTAAATATAATTTAAATCTAACGAAATAAATTAACTCTTATTAAATAAATTATTCCTATTTAAAGCTAAATACTTACCTGTAAAATAAACCCTAATATAGCTACAATATAAATTATAATTATATTATAGCTATTTTAGGATTTATATTTATTTTACAGGTAACGTTGTATTTATTTTAACCAGGTACAATAGCTATTAAATAGTTAAGAACTATTTAATAGCTAAAATAGTTAAAATAATTACAAAATTACCTGTAAAATAAATCCTAACCTAAGTTACAATTAAACCTAACACTACACTATCAATAAATTAATTAAATACAATACCTACAAATAAATACAATTAAATAAACTAACTAAAGTACAAAAAATAAAAAAGAACTAAGTTACAAAAAATAAAAAAATATTTACAAACATTAGAAAAATATTACAACAATTTTAAACTAATTACACCTACTCTAAGCCCCCTAATAAAATAACAAAGACCCCCAAAATAAAAAAATGCCCTACCCTATTCTAAATTACAAAAGTTCAAAGCTCTTTTACCTTACCAGCCCTGAACAGGGCCCTTTGCGGGGCATGCCCCAAAGAATTCAGCTCTTTTGCCTGTAAAAAAACACATACTATACCCCCCCCAACATTACAACCCACTACCCACATACCACTAATCTAACCCAAACCCCCCTTAAATAAACCTAACACTAAGCCCCTGAAGATCTTCCTACCTTGTGTTCACCTCGCCGGGTTCACCGATCGGTCCAGAAGAGGGTCCGAAGTCTTGATCCAAGCCCAAGCGGGGTGCTGAAGAGTGACGTCCATCCTCGGGCTGAAGTCTGGATCCAAGCGGCGGCTGAAGAAATCCATCATCGGGATGAAGTCGGAAGTCCATCATCGGGATGAAGTCTTCTATCAAGCCGCATCTTCAATCTTCTTTCTTCCGGAGCGGAGCCATCTTCTTCCCAGCGGACGCGGATCCAACCTCTTCAAGCGACGCCTACTAGCCGAATGACGGTTCCTTTAAGGGACGTCATCCAAGATGGCGTCCCTCGAATTCCGATTGGCTGATAGGATTCTATCAGCCAATCGGAATTAAGGTAGGAAAATTCTGATCGGAATCAAGTTCAATCCGATTGGCTGATCCAATCAGCCAATCAGATTGAGCTCGCATTCTATTGGCTGTTCCGATCAGCCAATAGAATGCGAGCTCAATCTGATTGGCTGATCCAATCAGCCAATCGGATTGAACTTGAATCTGATTGGCTGATTCCATCAGCCAATCAGAATTTTCCTACCTTAATTCCGATTGGCTGATAGAATCCTATCAGCCAATCGGAATTCGAGGGACGCCATCTTGGATGACGTCCTTTAAAGGAACCGTCATTCGGCTAGTAGGCGTCGCTTGAAGAGGTTGGATCAGCGTCCGCTGGGAAGAAGATGGCTCCGCTCCGGAAGAAAGAAGATTGAAGATGCGGCTTGATAGAAGACTTCATCCCGATGATGGATTTCTTCAGCCGCCGCTTGGATCCAGACTTCAGCCCGAGGATGGACGTCACTCTTCAGCCCCCCGCTTGGGCTTGGATCAAGACTTCGGACCCTCTTCTGGACCGATCGGTGAACCAGGCGAGGTGAACACAAGGTAGGAAGATCTTCAGGGGCTTAGTGTTAGGTTTATTTAAGGGGGGTTTGGGTTAGATTAGGGGTATGTGGGTGGTGGGTTGTGATGTTGGGGGGGGTATTATATGTGTTTTTTTACAGGCAAAAGAGCTGAATTCTTTGGGGCATGCCCCGCAAAGGGCCCTGTTCAGGGCTGGTAAGGTAAAAGAGCTTTGAACTTTTGTAATTTAGAATAGGGTAGGGCATTTTTTTATTTTGGGGGTCTTTGTTATTTTATTAGGGGGCTTAGAGTAGGTGTAATTAGTTTAAAATTGTTGTAATATTTTTCTAATGTTTGTAAATATTTTTTTATTTTTTGTAACTTAGTTCTTTTTTATTTTTTGTAACTTAGTTCTTTTTTATTTTTTGTACTTTAGTTAGTTTATTTAATTGTATTTATTTGTAGGTATTGTATTTAATTAATTTATTGATAGTGTAGTGTTAGGTTTAATTGTAGATAATTGTAGGTATTTTATTTAATTTATTGATAGTGTAGTGTTAGGTTAGGTTTAATTGTAACTTAGGTTAGGATTTATTTTACATGTAATTTTGTAATTATTTTAACTATTTTAGCTATTAAATAGTTCTTAACTATTTAATAGCTATTGTACCTGGTTAAAATAAATACAAAGTTACCTGTAAAATAAATATAAATCCTAAAATAGCTATAATATAATTATAATTTATATTGTAGCTATATTAGGATTTATTTTACAGGTAAGTATTTAGCTTTAAATAGGAATAATTTATTTAATAAGAGTTAATTTATTTTGTTAGATTTAAATTATATATATATTTTTTTTAATATTTTTATTGAGGTCGAAGTTTTGGCATACAAGTATAAGAGTATGACATTACATGTTAGTGTTCCAAAAGGCATTTCACTCAAATTACATATTAAAAGAGAGAAAAAACATATGCCATTAACAATGCCCACCATGTCAGAGTGCATGAAATAGATTACAAAAGAAAAGGACATACAACCAAGTACATCACACAGATTACAAAGTATGCAAGTAATGTCTGCTATATCTAAAGGCATAATAAAAATTTCAAATCAATACTTTACAAGCAGCAAATAATGTCTGACATAAAACTCTGATAAGGAACAGTTGCTATAGAAAAAGAAGAAAAATTATATATATATATATATATAAAAAAAAAAAAAAAAAGCACATGCCAATACCTATCTAAGCCTTCTATACTGATCGAGAGGCCACTCTTGGACCTCCACCTTTATGGGGTGATGGCATTGACAGAAGACTAATTGGAAAGGAGGAGACCACTTGTGGATCTCATCATTTGGACCTCAGAGTTTTATTTTATTATTTTGCTATGTGTTTCAAATAAAAAGGGGGGCAAAGCAGAAATCTATCTAGCAGTGATGATCTACCGGGGGATTCCCGCTGTTAGTAAAATGGCTGCAAATCAGATTAAAGGTATCAATTCAGTTTCACAATGAGTACTCAGATTATTTAGCGTGTACAAAAATTCAAAGGGAAGCATAGTTTTAGTACCTATAGAAATCTGTACATGTGGCTTACTTAGAGTATAGTGACAGGTTATATTTTCATAAGGGTTATGCTGAGCTAAAATAGAAGTAAGAAAGACCCAGACTGGTCTTCAAGTCCTATATTGAAAGTAAACTGGGACTTGTTTATGAGGAATAGTGATAAGCCAGCTATCACATTCATGAGGTCAATAATAAAGGCCCCCACCTAGTTCTCTATAGTTTTAAAAGACCGTCGCCTCGGCCGCAGACAGCAAGTCCTCAAAACACTACAAGGAAGGGCAGGGAACAAACACTCCCGAGGGTATGTGGAGGAGTTGGGATAGAATATTGCTTGTGTGAGGTTGTTGCATCTAGATTAGAAAAAGCATTAATGTTTGCCCTAATGGTACATAACAGGAAAACATGCAACATCTAAGATGAGTGTGTACCAAAAGCAGGTAAAGAACTACAATTGCTTCTTATAAAGGCGGTTAATTTAAATGGTGGTTTAAAGCGCTAGTTAGCAAGTGCATTGGAAATATAGGTATACATTATCTATTATTGGCATATAAAATATAAAGACAGCAAAACATGAAAACATGAAAGTGTCCCAAGATATATATATAGAAGAGTTCATGTAGCTTTAAGTGTCCAATTGAATAGCCAACCGTGGGGGTTCGCTACCTCAGTCCGCTCATATGACAAGTAGCAGCCTACACCAGACCTCAAAACAAAACAATAATACCGGGCTGATTAAGCAGATGAAACATGAAAATGTCCCCCAATGCATGCATGAGAGTTTATGTAACTCTGAGTGTCTAAACAAAAAGTGAGCTGTGGGGGGTTTACCACCGATATCCTTTTATACGATAACTGTTAACCCACACCAGACCTCCGCTCAGCAATGTAGGGTTGAAAATACTGATACTGAGGGCAGCTATGAGAACCCAAGTATGCTTGCCTGTACAACGCAGCGTAATCCTCCATGTAGAGCCACCACAAACAGGAGCCGCTCCATGACAGTTTTCCAGCACGGGGTGAAATGGTAAATAAACCTCCCAGAGTCGGCATGGCGATCTGCAGTATCGCAGTAGCCGAGCGTGGGGTGTCAGATATTTTTGGCTCCCCTGTGCAGACAGGCTAGGAATCTTCATGGGAGATGAGGATAAAGTGGTAAGCATCTGAGTTGGTTCGGTTAAGCTTGCTGCAATTGTATGCGCTCTGCGTTCAGAGATAATTAGTGCAAGGGCTTTCTCAGACGTACGATGGTCTGCTTGAGGCAGCACTCCCCACGATACACTACCGGACCTCTCACTCTCTACGGAGGGAACCAGCTTAGGCTCTGGGTTTGCGTGATGCTGTGTAGTCGTGCCAACTCCATTTCCCCAGGTTGTGGCAAGTTCATGCTCAAGCCGCACAAAGTGTTCACTCAGCAGGGCAGCAATCTTATTTAGTAAGGTACTTTCCATGGGATCCATCCGGCACTACTGATGAGTTAATCCCCGTATGGTATGCATAGAATCAGTACTTGTCTTAAGCACTGCGTAACGACAAAGGCCCTAGGGCGCTCTGCCGGGGGGTTAGATGAAAGGCCTTAACCTTGTTAGTACTCCGGTAAATTATAGCTGACCTTCAGGGTAAAAATATTGACTGCTAAATGATGGGCTTCTTTAGTAGTATCGCTTACAAGATGTTTGCCCAAGCGATGGTGGTTACAAAGGTTGTTTTATGATAGATTAGTCCAGAGCCTTTCAGGAGCTAATAATTAAGCGACCTATCATGGCCGCCGCCCGGAAGTTCCCCCGATTTAAATTATATTTAACTTAGGGGGGTGTTAGTGTTAGGGTTAGACTTAGCTTTAGGGGTTAATACATTTATTAGAATAGCGGTGAGCTCCAGTCGGCAGATTAGGGGTTAATACTTGAAGTTAGGTGTCGGCGATGTTAGGGAGGGCAGATTAGGGGTTAATACTATTTATTATAGGGTTATTGAGGCGGGAATGGGGCGGATTAGGGGTTAATAACTTTATTATAGTATCGGTGCGGTCCGCTCGGCAGATTAGGGGTTAATAAGTGTAGGCAGGTGGAGGCGACGTTGTGGGCGGCAGATTAGAGGTTAATAAATATAATATAGGGGTCGGCAGTGTTAGGGGCAGCAGATTAGGGGTACATAGGGATAATGTAAGTAGCTGCGGTTTACGGAGCAGCAGATTAGGGGTTAAAAAAAATATGCAGGGGTCAGCGATAGCGGGGGGCGGCAGATTAGGGGTTAATAAGTGTAAGGTTAGGGGTGTTTAGACTCGGGGTACATGTTAGGGTGTTAGGTGCAGACGTAGGAAGTGTTTCCCCATAGCAAACAATGGGGCTGCGTTAGGAGCTGAACGCGGCTTTTTTTGCAGGTGTTAGTTTTTTTTTCAGCTCAAACAGCCCCATTGTTTTCTATGGGGTAATCATGCACGAGCTTGTTTTTGAAGCTGGCCGCGTCCGTAAGCAACTCTGGTATCGAGAGTTGAAGTTGCGTTAAATATGCTCTACGCTCCTTTTTTGGAGCCTAACGCAGCCATTCTGTGAACTCTCAATACCAGAGGTATTTAAAAGGTGCGGCCAGAAAAAAGCCAGCGTTAGCTACGCGGGTCGTTACCAACAAAACTCTAAATCTAGCCGTTAGTCTCTTAAATTTCAAAAAAATTTCAGTAAAGTTATTTCTGGTTCTTGTTGTTGATGGCTTCATATGGAAAGTTAATATTTATAAGAGGGAAAGTGTTCTATATTCCCACCCTTGTTTGATTGATTTTCTAATATGTTGTCCAC
The DNA here is from genome assembly GCF_027579735.1 of Bombina bombina. Taxonomy (NCBI): domain Eukaryota; kingdom Metazoa; phylum Chordata; class Amphibia; order Anura; family Bombinatoridae; genus Bombina; species Bombina bombina. The sequence goes on from NC_069509.1 coordinate 75,259,576, forward strand.
TCCCTCCAACAGGAGAATGGAGACATGAAGTACCCTGACCTTAAGGCGAGGCGCTGGGACAAAGGCCTGGAGAAGCCTCCGTTAGATTATTCTGAATTCTTCTTGGAGGACGTGGGGCAGATTCCTGGATTGACGGTTTGGCAGATTGAAAACTTTATTCCCATCATGGTGGACGAGGCCTTACATGGCAAATTCTATGAGGCTGACTGCTACATAGTGCTGAAGGTGACTAGAGAGAAGCCACATTGTAAAGTTTTTATAAACAATTAGCATTATAGTTATACATTTGTGCTGACATAATCATCGTTAGTCTTGCCTTGTATTGCTGTGATTTGTACCTGTTATGTGCTGTTTGTGATCCCTTTAATCAAATGATTACTTTGACGCTATGTTTCTGTCTTTCTCAATTTTCCCTCTTTCTCGTCTCACTTCTTAACTATCTCTTTTTTGCCGTTTCATGCTCTTGCGCGCGTTTCACTTTTTTCTTTCTGTTGCTTTTTCACCCTCTTTCCTCTCCTCTCACTTTTTCGTTCCTGTCTCTCTTCTTATAATTTTTTTTCTATTTTGCCTTTTCACTCGCATGCATTTCACTTTTTTCTTTCTTGTGCTTTTTCCTTGCACCCTTGTTCGTCTCTGCTTTTGTCTTTCACTTTCTTGCCTTTTCACTCTATTTCCCTGTCTTTTCTCTCATCATTTTTCTCATACTTCTTCTACGTCAAGACATTCCTGGATGATAATGGAGCTCTGCACTGGGAAATCTACTATTGGATTGGACAAGAGGCGACTCTAGATAAAAAAGCCTGCTCTGCCATCCATGCAGTCAACCTGCGCAACTACCTGGGGGCTGAATGTCGCACCATCAGAGAGGAGATGGGAGATGAGAGCGAGGAGTTCAGTCAGGTAAGGGAGATGAATTGTCAGGGACAGCACATATGAAACGGGTGCTTTGTACCTTTGCGCTTTCCTTGTCGTTTGGAGTAAGGCAGAGTAGATACCATGTTTCTTGTGATGTCTCCGGTTCAGCCAATAACACCCTGCATGAGAGAGAATGTAGAAAGAGCAGAATAGTGTGATATTGTTTTATTAAAGAAATACATTACTCAAAGATCATACACTCACATAAAAAAAACTCAATTGTCATGAGGTATAAACAAGGGGGTATTAAAGGGACGGTCTAGTCAAAAATAAACTTTCATGATTCAGATAGGGCATGCCATTTTAAACTTTCCAATTTACTTTTATCATCAATTTTGCTTTGTTCTTTTGGTATTCTTAGTTGAAAGGTAAACCTAGGTGGGCTCATATGCTAATTTCTTAGCCCTTGTTGATGGCCGCCTCTTATCTGAATGCATTTTGACAGGTTTTTCAAAACTAGAGGGTGTTAGTTCATGTGTGTCATATAGATAACATTGTGCTCACGCCCGTGGAGTCAGCACTGATTGGCTAAAATGCAAGTCTGTCAAAAGAACTAAAATAAGGGGGCAATCTGCAGATGCTTAGATATAAGGTAATAGATAAAAAGTATATAAATATAACTGTTGGTTATGCAAAACTGGAGACTGAGTAATAAAGGTATTATCTATCTTTAAACAATAAAAATTCTAGTGTAGACTGTCCCTTTAATAGCTCTCCAAGGCTAATATTCACACAGTCTGTTCTGGTATATGCTTTGCGCTGAAAAATGCTTTAAGAGAAGGTATTGGGACCGTACACAAAGTTCCCATTTTTTTTATATATATATATATATATATATATATATATATATATATATATATATATATATATATATATATATATATATATATATATATATATATATATATAGCCACTCAAACAAATGCACTCTCAGGTCTTGTAAAGGAATAACAAGGTTATTTTTATTGGAACGTTTTAGGATATAGGCTACCCTTCATCAGCATTCGCTTACTGCTTCGTTCAATCTAACACGGAGAACAGTCTTGACAAAGGTCACTGTGAGGACAGAAACGTTGACTGAATTTATGAATCAATAAAATGTATGCTTATTAAAACCTGTGTGTGCCTCTACTCTACATGAAAAGTTTCTACCTATCTACCATAGAGTGCACCCAGGCAACTCAACGTACAGTGAGTGCTTGGATCCCAAAACCAGATATATATATTGTGTGTGTGTGTGTGCAATAGTCATAAGCGCCTTAGGGCGGCTAACGAGTCCCTTACACGTTTCACAGGTCCCGTTCCTTCTTCCTTAGAGGTTAAACCAAAGTCTAAAGCCTGAATAAAAAGCGTAGGGCCTTAGACTTGCAATTGGTTTACCCTCTGCGGATGAAGGAACGGAACCGTTGAATATAAAATTAGAATAGAATTTGAGTTCATTGTCCATTTAAGCACCTATATTTATGTGCGATTTCTTTTTCCTACAGGTTTTCGATAATGAAATTTCATATATAGAAGGAGGATCAGCAAGCGGGTTTTACACTGTAGAGGATGCCCAGTACATCACTAGGTAAGGAAGAGCAAAAGGGATATTGCGTTCTCCAAGTCCCCCAGCCGCAGGCATTGCAGATATTTCTTGTAAGACAGTAAACCCCTTATAATCGCAAAAAAATTCTGTTGTGTTGCTATAGAATAACATATGTCACATCTTAAAGGGACATAAAACCCCAATATGTATTTTCTTTTATGATTCAGAGCATACAGTTTTAAACAACTTTTACAATTTTTTTTCTATTATCGAAATTTCTATTACCCTCTAGAGATGTGCACATCGTAACCTAATGAATGAGAATCTGTGCAAATCCAGATCTCAGTGTATTACACTCTCGCTAGATTAAATGCAACTCCAAAAAGAGCCGACTGCGGCTTGCGGCCGCCAACTTCCTCATTAGGTGGGATACAATGTGCTTCACTACCCACCATTTTGGCTTATTTGGAGGAGCCAATCTGGGCTTTAGTCCACAGACAACAAAGCTAGTCACTGTTATGAATTTAGTTTAAAAAAAACATTTTTTTGCCGTTATCTGATAAATCCAATGTGGCACATATATGTAGCAGAGTTAGCCTTGAATCAGCAGGTTGTGAATTCATGTGGATTCCCATTTTGGCTGGAATGTCCCTTTAAACTCATACAGCAGTATCAGTTGTTTGATAATGCTCATTGGCTGGTAGATATGTCCTGCTAATTTTGATTGGCTGTTACGGCACAAATGGCTATTAGTATGAAGTACACAGATGTTACTGCTGTATAATAATTATATATAGTAAAAAAACTTTGCAATACATTTTCCTGTAATTTCGCTTTGAAAATTAAGTTTTCCAATTCGGAAAATTGTAAGTTCACATGGTCTACAAGCCTAACCCTGCCACAAATCTATCTGTAAATGCCCTCAGTAGAGATGGAATGTTCGCTAACAAAATGACAGCGGCTAGCTGTGCCTTGATTGGCTCCTCCAAATGGCGTTGGGTCGAGTTTGACTGTTAAAAAAAACCATTGCAGCAGACTCGGTATCAATGCATTAAAATTTTGCGAATACTCATAAAGGAAGTTATTTTATGCAAGACTGCAGAACATCGTGTAATTACAAGGTGTTTGATGTCCCCTCAATATAACCAATATAATTGCACAGAGGCAAACATTCTAGAAATACAACAGTTTCATATTATAACCTAGGGTTCCTCTGTGCACACCGTACTGCAGCTAACACGATCCTTTCTTGTAGACTGTACAGAGTTTATGGCAAAAAGAACATTCGCTTAGAGCCGGTTCCTCTGAAATCTTCATCGTTGGATCCTCGGTACGTGTATTCTGTTTACTTTAATAGCAAGATGTTGCTAGAACGCTGTTTAGATTTCCTCTAACCTCTGTTCGTTTTTTTTCTTTTTTCAGGTTTGTGTTTCTGCTGGATCATGGCCTGGACATTTATATCTGGAGAGGAGCTCAGGCCACATTGAGTGGCACAACCAAAGCAAGGTGACATTCTGCTCCATGCTTACACTCCAGTTATAGACACAAGTTTTATGTTCGTGCTTAAAAATGTCTGCATGCTTTAACTTAAAGGGACTGTATTTTTATTGTTTAAAAAGATAGATAAACCCTTTAGTACCCATTCCCCAGTTTTACACAACCAGCACATTTATATTAATAAACTTTTAACCTCTGTGAGTACCTTGTATCTAAGCATCTTCTGACAGCCCCCTGATCACATGACTTTTTATTTATTATCTATTGACTTGCATTTTAGCCAATTAGTGCAGTTTCATGCACAACTCTACGGGAGAGAGCACAACGGTATCTATATAATATAACAATGTTGGTTGTGCAAAGCTGTGGCATGGGTAGTAAAGGCGTTATCTATCTTTTTAAACAATAAAAATTTTGCTGTTGACTGTCCCTTTAATATGCACTGAGCTTGGTATGATTTTTGAAGCCTGGTCTAGGCTATGGTGAACTATTGACCTAAATAATGTTTTGTCTGCTGTTGTCGCTGAGGAAAGGAAGTTCTAGTTAAGAAAACAGGATGAATCTAATTACGGATTAGCTCATAATGATTTTTTTGTTTTCGTTTCCCCTGATTCGTATCACATGACCTATTTGCTCTTATTTTAATTGCTATCACTTCTGCTATATTGTTTATTTTTATATTTATGGAAAAATTATTCTTCATCAATAAAGATGAGTGGGGGATATTGGAAGCCAGAGAGCTCTTAAAGCTTAAAGGGACAGTCAAGTCCAAAAAAAAAACTTTCATGATTCAAATAGGACATGTAATTTTAAACAACTTTCCAATTTACTTTTATCACGAATTTTGCTTTGTACTCTTTGCTGTCTCTGCATTTGACAGTTCACCACTAGAAGGTGTTAGTTCATGTGTTTCATATAGATAACATTGAGCTCATGCACGTGAATTTACCGAGGAGTGTGCACTGATTGGCTAAAATGCAAGTCTGTCAAAAGAACTGAAATAAGGGGGCAGTCTGCATAGGCTTAGATACAAGGTAATTACAGAGGTAAAACGTGTGCAATTATAACTGTGTTGGTTATGCAAAACTGGGGAATGGGTAATTAAGAGATTATCTATTTTTTAAAACAACAAAAATTCTGGTGTTGACTGTCCCTTTAAGCTTTAGCTTAAAGGGACATATAATTCAAAAATGCATTTTCTGTAAACGTTTAGATTACAAGTGGAGCACAGAAATGTAAGTCCTATTGTAGGCTAAAATCTCTGGAGCACAATGAATAGCGAATCTATTTTAGAGTTCATAATAGAAGTCCAAAGTTTTTTTTTTTTTTTTTTTTTTTTTTTTTTTTTTTTTTTAGAGCTCAAGAGAGATTCTACGGCACGCTAATATCTGCATATCAGATAAAGCAGGTGCGCTAAATCTCTCGCACAATAGACAAGCAGTAAAATTCATGTTGGATATCGCTCGAGCGCTGGTTGTATACAAGTAGTAAAGTTCTTCATGTAGTTCTCAGCTATACTATTTTAATGAAAGTTAAGCATTAAAGACTTCATACATATACATAGTTATGGAATGCTATCTATTAAAAGTATAGGGTGAGCTTTGAATACAAAATTCAACCATCCACCTGTAAAACCACACTGTGCGTTACTATTTGTACAGGGTTGTTCAAAAGATAACGCACCCTGCACTTAAAGGGATAGTCTATAGTTAAAATTAAACTTTCATTAGTCAGAGCATGCAATTTTAAACCACTTTCTAATTTACTCCTATTATCAATTTTGCTTCGGTCTCTTGGTATCTTTATATGAAAAAGCAGGAATGTTAGCTTAGGAGACGGCCTATTTTTGGTTCAGCACCTGGGTAGCACTTGCTGATTGGTGTCTAAATTAACAGTGTTGGTTATGCAAAACTGGGGAATGGGTAATAAAGGAGTTGCCTATTTCTTTCCAATGGCATGTAGAGTCCATGATTCCATTCAATTACTGTTGGGAATTCAAATCTTCGCCACCAGGAGGAGACTGACACCCCAGCATAGCTTAAAGGGACAGTATACATTCATTTTCAGCTCTGTTTAGCTCTGATGAAAAGGTAGCTGGAAAGCCCAATGCAAGTGGGCAATAAGACACTTCCCCCCCCCCCTCCCCCTTCTTTTGCATATGAAAAGACCCTTTACATAAACAGGAGCAAGCTGGAGTAGGTAGCTGACGGTATTCACATAAAACTTTGGGGCTTGGTTAGGAATCTCGGAGCAATGTTATTTAAAAATAAGCAAAACTATACTTTTTTTTTTTTTATATAACTGTATGGGCTATATAAATGGATCATCTACAAAACATTTATGCAAAGGAAAAATGAGTGTATAATGTCCCTTTAAGTATCCCTCCCACTTCCCATACTCCCGAGTCATTCTTTGCCTATGCAAAACTGGGGAATGGATAATAAAGAGGTTGCCTATAGTTTTAAACCATAACAATTTTGAAGTAGACTGTTCCTTAATATACTTGAAAGTTTCTATCATAACCCATCCCTCTTCACTAAGCCATACATATTTAGGTATTTGTAAGTTTTATTATTTAGACCACGTACCATTTTACTAGCTGCCCTTTTGAACAGATTCCAGTTTGATATCTTTCTGGAGATATGGCCTCCAGAACTGCACATAATACTCAAGATGAGGCCATAACTAGTGATATGTAAAGAGACATCCAGTAGCATTTGAGATGTTCATATTTGATGCACTTCTGGATTTTAGATGAAGCTTATTGGGGTAGAAACATTGACGTGTGCGCATTACTTACTGTACCTCCACTTCTAGGCTGTTTGCAGAGAAAATCAATAAAAATGAGCGGAAAGGAAAAGCAGAGATCACCCTTCTTGTCCAAGAGCAAGAAACACCAGAGTTTTGGGACGTGCTGGGAGGACAACCAGAGGAGATCAAACCCTGCGTCCCTGATGACTTCCAGCCAACACGACCCAAGCTGTACAAGGTACACAATACACAGATGTTATGTATTCATCCCCATGTTCCCAAAAATCCTGCAACGTTTTTGGTTTTATTTTCCCTTCTGAGGTTTGTAAATGTGATTTTTATGTAAAATAAATATAAAATCAAAATATCTTCTTTCCCCTAAGGTGGGTCTCGGTCTGGGCTACCTGGAGTTACCGCAGATTAACTATAAGATATCCGTGGAACACAAGACGAGGCCAAAGGTTGACTTGCTGCCTGAGATGAGACTGGTGAGATATTTACCGATATCGCTGATCAGCAGTTTTTGTGTATACTCTGTTGGTAGCTTTACACTTAGACTAAGTTTGCCAGATCATAAAACTGTTAAAGGGACATTGAACCCAAAATTTTTCTTTCATGGTTTAGAAAGAACATGCAATTTTAAACAACTTTCTAATTTACTTCTATTATCTATTTTACTTCATTCTCTTGATATTCTTTGCTGAAAAGCATATCTAGATAGGCTAAGTAACTTCTGATTGGTGGCTGCACATAGATGCCTCATGTGATTGGCTCACCCATGTGCATTGCTATTTCTTAAACAAAGGATATCTAAAGAATGAAGCAAATTAGATAATAGAAGTGAATTTGAATGTTGTTTAAAATTGTATTCTCTATCTGAATAATGAAAGACAAAATTTGGGTTTAATGTCCCTTTAAGTGAATATAATTTAATGGGATAAGAAACCAAACATTTTCTTTTGCGAGTCAGACAGAACATAACATTTTAATAAAACGTTCTAATTTACTTCTATTATCAAATTTGCTCTGTTCCAATGAAATTCTTTGTTTAAAAGATACTTAGGTAGGTGTCTGGTGCACTACATGATAGGAAATAGTGCTGACATCTAGTGCTCTTGCAAATGGATAATATCCTTGCAAATCTGCTGCCATATAGTGCTCTAGACACGTGCACGCTCCTGAGCTTACATACCTGCTTTGCCATAAAAGATTCCAAGAGAACAAAGAAAATTTAGATGATAATGCATGTTCTACCATGAAAGAAATATGTTGGGTATCATGTCCCTTTTAATGAATTGTAGGAGAGCAAACTCTTCCTAGAGCACATGGGGAAATTTTAGCAAAGTTTGCATTGTTTTACAGTCCAAGAAAATACTTCTTGAATATCCTTCACCTTGAATAACTTAAAGTGCCATTATAGTTTAAAGATTGCATGCTCTAATTCATTAGTGTATGTCATTTTAAGACCCTGCACGTTTATGTGTTTAAACCCAGCAAAGGTGTTAAACAAACAGGAGTAACAGCAGTGCACTGCTGGTCCTGAGCAGAAACTGCCACTGACCCAATCAGCAGCGCTAAACCCTGCAAAGTGGTTAAACACATAGAGGTGAAGGGTCTTATAATAACATGCTCTATGGAATTAGAAAATTGTCTTTTTTATAATGGCCCTTTAAAAGCTTTTTACATTTTGAATTGCTGTCCCTTTTTTAAAGTGGGGTTGTCCAACCAAAGGCTAATCTTACAATACCCAAGTATCTGCCCTCGGTCTTCTTTTTCTCCAATGGTATCATTTTATATTTGTAGACGTTGTGATCTGTGTATTTGTCATTTTGTGCTGTTTCTTTTGCTACTGTTTTGACATTTGTTTACATAGAAGTATTGATTTATATTGTTTCAGTTAAAGGGATATTGAACACCTCTTGGGTTTGTGTTAAAACGGTGCTAGTCCCACGCTCCTTAGGAGTCCAAACAACACTCTCTGTCACCTGGAAACCAAACAAATTAAATAGGTTTTAAAAATACTGCAAATTGCCTAAGCCGCCAGCTATGATAGAGTTTCCTTTTTCATCTGTCTAGGGCAGAGCTTTCCAAACTTTTCATGTTGGTGACACACTTTTTAGACCAACATCATGTTGCGACACAGTAATTCAGTTGTACTGGCAAACAGGAGGTTGAACTAACTTGTTTTAAGAGATACGGACACAAACATAAATTATATAATAACGAAATGTATTTACCAGTAACAGTATGTGCAAGAATTAAAAAAAAGTTTAACACCAATAGCTACTTACTAGTTTAATGGGATCTATGAGGTTGATGGGATGAACACAGTTTCTGAATATTTGGTGGAATATTAGATAAAGACACTCGCATTTCATCATCAAGCATTTTTAAGCTTCCACTTCCTATCCATATATCAAGAGCAGGAGCAGCAATGCACTACTGGGAGCTAGTTGCAAAAAAAACCCCAGACTTCTGCTCAGCGTTTAAGCTGCCGCCCTCAGAGCTCGGTGAGTCCGATTGACTACTTCCCGCGCTGCAAACACACTGCTGTCCCACTCACTGACTACACATGCAGTCAGGAGCAAATTAAGGAGACTACACGTGCAGTCAGGAGCCAATTAAGGAGACTACACGTGCAGTCAGGAGCCAATGTGTACCGCCAATGGGAATAGTTTCAGTTCCCACTGAGCTGCTCCAATAGGTTAAGATGATCTGTGATCCCCCTAGGTATCAATCACGTGTCAACCATGTGATATGCATAGCAGGCAGGCGGAAAGTCAGAAACCCCCAAAAATGTTTTTTTTAAATTTAAAAAAAAATTGTGCTGAAGCAGGGACACACCTACACACTGCTGCTGACACACTAGTGTGTCCCGACACACAGTTTGGAAAGCACTGGTCTAGGGAGTGTGGGACAAAAGCACAATTTGTACACAAAAGTAAGAAGTGTTTGGTGTTCCTATTATTTGAATATCTAAAGTTTCGTCACTGGTGTTAAAAGTGCTTAAAAACAAACGACTGTCCCCTAATTTGAAAATCTTGGAAATCCCTGCTTTTTAAAGAGACAGATCAGACACATACCCCTCCCACTCGCATTCTCAGAGCATTTGTTGCTTTCAGTGCCCATATATAGAATTAGACTGCACTAAAGAATGCATAATATTCAGTATACGCACATCTAATTCTAATTATGTTGTAGTTTATTTTCCTGCAGAGATCAGAAGCATGAAGTGTGGCACAGGGATTATTTAAAGGCTTATTTTAGTTTTGTATGTAAAACAGTTGTATTACCCACTTTTACAGGACATTTAGAGGAAAAGGTTACCGGAGTTATATTAAAGGGACATTTTAATGCAAAAAAATGACATGCTGTAATTCATCAGAGCATATATTTTTTGGATAACTATGTGGTTTATCCCCGCAAAGGGGTTAAACGCATAGCTGAAGTCTTACTCGGGAGCCACAAGTACTGCAGCTATCTCAGGCCTGTGATTAGTGGCTTTGTGTGACTGCTATTCCTGATTGGTTCACTGTCCATATTCTGCTTTGGAGCCTCACATCTGTCTCCTGAGCAGTTTTATTTAACCTCTTAGAGGTTTGTTTTGTTTTGTTTTTTAATCTATGATCAGGAATTATCGATCTAGGAATAAAAAAAAAATCTAAACGTATAAACTTCACAATTAATAATGAATATCAAGACATGATAATATCCTATCACTAAAATCTACTAAATAAATAATACTATATATTGCTCATTTCCTTTTTTTTTTTTTTTTTTTTATATTAATAATAAAATAAATCCTTAAACTTATCTAATTAGGGATGTAATTAAGAATGTTATATGTTTGTGATGTACTGTCATTATTTATTTTCCTGTAATTTATCTCTAAAATGATGGGGGGGGGATTTAATTTCTGTGTGAAGTGAAAGAGAGCATTTTCAGTACTGTAGGGATAACCTTGCTATATTCTACACATATATGCTTGATCAGTGCAGGATCTCATTAATATCTGTACCTAATTAACCACAACAGAGGCGATAACTATCTAGACAGAAAAACAATGCATATTTTTGTTAATAAAATGACAATTTAAACACTTGAAAAAAAAATATTTTGTGTGCAAGTGATTTACAATGCAGTGTGTAATTGCTGATATAGGCCTAGTTTCCATTGACGTGGTAAAAATACAAATTTGCCATAGACTTTAATGGAGATCCCAGAGGCAGAGATTTCCTTCACTTTCTGCGATGAGAAGTTTTTTTAGAGAATTTTTTTGCAGGTCATTTTGAAATAAAATGTAATTGTAAATTAGGCAGTTACACTAAAGCACCAGTTCATATGCAATGTGTCGATTAACTAGAGAATAAAGCAATTT